>NW_027507686.1:35914564-35945761 GCF_037356315.1 Lithobates pipiens | reverse complement strand
CATCCCACCTCCAGAGACCTCCCACCGACGCATCCCACCTCCAGAGACCTCCCACCGACGCATCCCACCTCCAGAGACCTCCCACCCCCCTCCAGAGACCTCCCACCTCCAGAGACCTCCCACCTCCAGAGACCTCCCACCTCCAGAGACCTCCCACCTCCAGAGACCTCCCACCAACGCATCCCACCTCCAGAGACCTCCCACCAACGCATCCCACCTCCAGAGACCTCCCACCAACGCAACCCACCGCCAGAGCCCCCCCACCACCAACGCAACCCACCACCAGAGCCCCCCCACCACCACGCAACCCACCACCAGAGCCCCCCCACCACCAACGCAACCCACCTCCAGAGCCCCCCCACCACAACGCAACCCACCTCCAGAGCCCCCCCACCACCAACGCAACCCACCTCCAGAGCCCCCCCACCACCAACGCAACCCACCTCCAGAGCACCCCCCACCAACGCAACCCACCCCCAGAGCCCCCCCCCACCAACGCAACCCACCTCCAGAGACCCCCCCCACCACCAACGCAACCCACCTCCAGAGACCCCCCCCCCACCACCAACGCAACCCACCTCCAGAGCCCCCCCACCACCAACGCAACCCACCTCCAGAGACCCCCCACCTCCAGGACCCCCCCACCACCAACGCAACCCACCTCCAGAGCGCCCCCACCACCAACGCAACCCACCTCCAGAGACCTCCCACCAACGCATCCCACCTCCAGAGACCTCCCACCACCAACGCAACCCACCTCCAGAGCCCCCCCACCACCAACGCAACCCACCACCAGAGCCCCCCACCCACCAACGCAACCCACCACCAACGCAACCCACCTCCAGAGCCCCCCACCACCAACGCAACCCACCACCAGAGCCCCCCCACCCCAACGCAACCCACCACCAGAGCCCCCCCACCACCAACGCATCCCCACCTCCAGAGACCTCCCACCAACGCATCCCACCTCCAGAGACCTCCCACCAACGCATCCCACCTCCAGAGACCTCCCCACAACGCAACCCACCTCCAGAGCCCCCCCACCACCCAACGCAACCCACCTCCAGAGACCTCCACCGACATAACCCACCTCCAGAGACCTCCCACCGACGCAACCCACCTCCAGAGACCTCCCACCGACGCAACCCACCTCCAGAGACCTCCCACCGACGCAACCCACCTCCAGAGACCTCCCACCGACGCAACCCACCTCCAGAGACCTCCCACCGACGCAACCCACCTCCAGAGACCTCCCACCGACGCAACCCACCTCCAGAGACCTCCCACCGACGCAACCCACCTCCAGAGACCTCCCACCGACGCAAACCCACCTCCAGAGACCTCCCACCGACGCAACCACCTCCAGAGACCTCCCACCGACGCAACCCACCTCCAGAGACCTCCCACCGACGCATCCCACCTCCAGAGACCTCCCACCGACGCATCCCACCTCCAGAGACCTCCCACCGACGCATCCCACCTCCAGAGACCTCCCACCGACGCATCCCACCTCCAGAGACCTCCCACCTCCAGAGACCTCCCACCAACGCATCCCACCTCCAGAGACCTCCCACCAACGCATCCCACCTCCAGAGACCTCCCACCAACGCATCCCACCTCCAGAGACCTCCCACCAACGCAACCCACCGCCAGAGCCCCCCCCACCACCAACGCAACCCACCGCCAGAGCCCCCCCCCCACCAACGCAACCCACCTCCAGGACCCCCACCACCAACGCAACCCACCTCCAGAGCGCCTCCCCAACACCAACGCAACCCACCTCCAGAGACCTCCCACCAACGCAACCCACCTCCAGAGCCCCCCGCCACCAACGCAACCCACCTCCAGAGCGCCCCCCCCCCCAACCAACGCAACCCACCTCCAGAGCGCCCCCCCCCCCCCAACCAAACGCAACCACCTCCAGAGCGCCCCCCCCCCCCAACCAACGCAACCCACCTCCAGAACCCCCCCACCACCAACGCAACCCACCTCCAGAGACCCCCCTACCTCCAGAGCCCCCCCACCGCCAACGCAACCCACCTCCAGAACCCCCCCACCACCAACGCAACCCACCTCCAGAGACCCCCCTACCTCCAGAGCCCCCCCACCACCAACGCAACCCACCTCCAGAGCCCCCCCACCACCAACGCAACCCACCTCCAGAGCCCCACCACCAACGCAACCCACCTCCAGAGCCCCACCAACGCAACCCACCCAACGCATCCCACCTCCAGAGACCTCCCACCAACGCATCCCACCTCCAGAGACCTCCCACCAACGCATCCACCTCCCAGAGACCTCCCACCAACGCATCCCACCTCCAGAGACCTCCCACCAACGCATCCCACCTCCAGAGACCTCCCACCAACGCATCCCACCTCCAGAGACCTCCCACCAACGCATCCCACCTCCAGAGACCTCCCACCAACGCATCCCACCTCCAGGAGACCTCCCACCAACGCATCCCACCTCCAGAGACCTCCCACCAACGCATCCCACCTCCAGAGACCTCCCACCAACGCATCCCACCTCCAGAGACCTCCCACCAACGCATCCCACCTCCAGAGACCTCCCACCAACGCATCCCACCCCCCAGAGACCTCCCACCAACGCATCCCACCTCCAGGGACCTCCCACCACCAACGCATCCCACCTCCAGGGACCTCCCACCACCAGGGACCTCCCACCACCAACGCAAACCCACCACCAGGGACCTCCCACCACCAACGCAACCCACCACCAGGGACCTCCCACCACCAACGCAACCCACCACCAGGGACCTCCCACCACCAACGCAACCCACCACCAGAGCCCCCCACCACCAACGCAACCCACCTCCAGAGCCCCCCCACCACCAACGCAACCCACCTCCAGAGACCCCCCCACCTCCAGGACCCCCCCACCACCAACGCAACCCACCTCCAGAGACCTCCCACCACCAACGCACCCACCTCCAGAGACCTCCCACCAACGCAACCCACCTCCAGAGACCTCCCACCAACGCAACCCACCTCCAGAGACCCCCCACCACCAACGCAACCCACCACCAGAGCCCCCCCACCACCAACGCAACCCACCACCAGAGCCCCCCCACCACCAACGCAACCCACCACCAGAGCCCCCCACCACCAACGCAACCCACCACCAGAGCCCCCCCACCACCAACGCAACCCACCACCAGAGCCCCCCCCACCACCAACGCAACCCACCTCCAGAGCCCCCCCCACCAACGCAACCCACCTCCAGGACCCCCCCCCCCACCACCAACGCAACCCACCTCCAGAGACCTCCCACCAACGCAACCCACCTCCAGAGCGCCCCCACCACCAACGCAACCCACCTCCAGAGACCTCCCACCAGCGCATCCCACCTCCAGAGCCCCCCCACCACCAACGCAACCCACCTCCAGAGACCTCCCACACCAACGCAAACCCACCTCCAGAGACCTCCCACCACCAACGCAACCCACCTCCAGAGACCTCCCCACCAGCGCATCCCACCTCCAGAGCCCCCCCACCACCAACGCAACCCACCTCCAGAGACCTCCCACCACCAACGCAACCCACCTCCAGAGACCTCCCACCACCAACGCAACCCACCTCCAGAGACCTCCCACCAACGCAACCCACCTCCAGAGCCCCCCCACCACCAACGCAACCCACCTCCAGAGACCTCCCACCAACGCAACCCACCTCCAGAACCCCCCCCACCACCAACGCAACCCACCTCCAGAGCCCCCCCTACCTCCAGAGCCCCCCCCCCACCACCAACGCAACCCACCGCCAGAGCCCCCCCACCACCAACGCAACCCACCACCAGAGCCCCCCCACCACCAACGCAACCCACCACCAACGCATCCCACCTCCAGAGCCCCCCCACCACCAACGCAACCCACCTCCAGAGCCCCCCCACCACCAACGCAACCCACCTCCAGAGCCCCCCCACCACCAACGCAACCCACCTCCAGAGCCCCCCCACCACCAACGCATCCCACCTCCAGAGACCTCCCACCAACGCATCCCACCTCCAGAGACCTCCCACCAACGCATCCCACCTCCAGAGACCTCCCACAAACGCAACCCACCTCCAGAGACCCCCCCACCACCAACGCAACCCACCTCCAGAGCCCCCCCACCACCCAACGCAACCCACCTCCAGAGCCCCCCCACCACCAACGCAACCCACCTCCAGAGACCTCCCACCGACATAAGCCACCTCCAGAGACCTCCCACCGACGCAACCCACCTCCAGAGACCTCCCACCGACGCAACCCACCTCCAGAGACCTCCCACCGACGCAACCCACCTCCAGAGACCTCCCACCGACGCAACCCACCTCCAGAGACCTCCCACCGACGCAACCCACCTCCAGAGACCTCCCACCGACGCAACCCACCTCCAGAGACCTCCCACCGACGCAACCCACCTCCAGAGACCTCCCACCGACGCAACCCACCTCCAGAGACCTCCCACCGACGCAACCCACCTCCCACCGACGCATCCCACCTCCAGAGACCTCCCACCACGCATCCCACCTCAGAGACCTCCCACCTCCAGAGACCTCCCACCAACGCATCCCACCTCCAGAGACCTCCCACCAGCGCATCCCACCTCCAGAGACCTCCCACCAGCGCATCCCACCTCCAGAGCCCCCCCACCACCAACGCAACCCACCTCCAGAGCCCCCCCACCACCAACGCAACCCACTCCAGAGCCCCCCACCACCAACGCAACCCACCTCCAGAGCCCCCCCACCACCAACGCAACCCACCTCCAGAGCCCCCCCACCACCAACGCAACCCACCTCCAGAGCCCCCCCACCACCAACGCAACCCACCTCCAGAGCCCCCCCACCACCAACGCAACCCACCTCCAGAGCCCCCCCACCACCAACGCAACCCACCTCCAGAGCCCCCCACCACCAACGCAACCCACCTCCAGAGCCCCCCCACCACCAACGCAACCCACCTCCAGAGCCCCCCCACCACCAACGCAACCCACCTCCAGAGCCCCCCCACCACCAACGCAACCCACCTCCAGAGACCTCCCACCAACGCAACCCACCCTCCAGAGCCCCCCAACCAACGCAACCCACCTCCAGAACCCCCCCACCACCAACGCAACCCACCTCCAGAGCCCCCCTACCTCCAGAGCCCCCCCACCACCAACGCAACCCACCTCCAGAGCCCCCCCACCACCAACGCAACCCACCTCCAGAGCCCCCCCCCCCACCACCAACGCAACCCACCTCCAGAGCCCCCCCACCACCAACGCAACCCACCTCCAGAGCCCCCCACCACCAACGCAACCCACCTCCAGAGACCTCCCACCAACGCAACCCACCTCCAGAGACCTCCCACCAACGCAACCCACCTCCAGAGACCTCCCACCAACGCAACCCACCTCCAGAGCCCCCCAACCAACGCAACCCACCTCCAGAACCCCCCCACCACCAACGCAACCCACCTCCAGAGACCCCCCTACCTCCAGAGCCCCCCCCACCACCAACGCAACCCACCACCAGAGCCCCCCCCCCACCAACGCAACCCACCTCCAGAGCCCCCCCCCCACCAACGCAACCCACCTCCAGAGCCCCCCCCACCAACGCAACCCACCTCCAGAGCCCCCCACCACCAACGCAACCCACCTCCAGAGCCCCCCCACCACCAACGCAACCCACCTCCAGAGACCCCCCCACCTCCAGGACCCCCCCACCACCAACGCAACCCACCTCCAGAGCGCCCCCCCAACACCAACGCAACCCACCTCCAGAGACCTCCCACCAACGCAACCCACCGCCAGAGCCCCCCCACCACCAACGCAACCCACCGCCAGAGCCCCCCCACCACCAACGCAACCCACCACCAGAGCCCCCCCACACCAACGCAACCCACCACCAGAGCCCCCCCCCCACCAACGCAACCCACCTCCAGAGCCCCCCCCACCAACGCAACCCACCTCCAGAGCCCCCCACCACCAACGCAACCCACCTCCAGAGACCTCCCACCAACGCAACCCACCTCCAGAGACCTCCCACCAACGCATCCCACCTCCAGAGACCTCCCACCAACGCATCCCACCTCCAGAGACCTCCCACCAACGCATCCCACCTCCAGAGACCTCCCACCAACGCATCCCACCTCCAGAGACCTCCCACCAACGCATCCCACCTCCAGAGACCTCCCACCAACGCATCCCACCTCCAGAGACCTCCCACCAACGCATCCCACCTCCAGAGCCCCCCAACCACCAAACGCAACCCACCTCCAGAGCCCCCCCACCACCAACGCAACCCACCTCCAGAGCCCCCCCACCACCCAACGCAACCCACCTCCAGAGACCTCCCACCGACGCAACCCACCTCCCAGAGACCTCCCACCGACGCAACCCACCTCCAGAGACCTCCCACCGACGCAACCCACCTCCAGAGACCTCCCACCGACGCAACCCACCTCCAGAGACCTCCCACCGACGCAACCCACCTCCAGAGACCTCCCACCGACGCAACCCACCTCCAGAGACCTCCCACCGACGCAACCCACCTCCAGAGACCTCCCACCGACGCAACCCACCTCCAGAGACCTCCCACCGACGCAACCCACCTCCAGAGACCTCCCACCGACGCAACCCACCTCCAGAGACCTCCCACCTCCAGAGACCTCCCACCAACGCAACCCACCTCCAGAGACCTCCCACCAACGCAACCCACCTCCAGAGACCTCCCACCCGACGCAACCCACCTCCAGAGACCTCCCACCGACGCAACCCACCTCCAGAGACCTCCCACCGACGCAACCCACCTCCAGAGACCTCCCACCGACGCAACCCACCTCCAGAGACCTCCCACCGACGCAACCCACCTCCAGAGACCTCCCACCGACGCAACCCACCTCCAGAGACCTCCCACCGACGCATCCCACCTCCAGAGACCTCCCACCGACGCAACCCACCTCCAGAGACCTCCCACCGACGCATCCCACCTCCAGAGACCTCCCACCGACGCATCCCACCTCCAGAGACCTCCCACCGACGCATCCCACCTCCAGAGACCTCCCACCGACGCATCCCACCTCCAGAGACCTCCCACCGACGCATCCCACCTCCAGAGACCTCCCACCGACGCATCCCACCTCCAGAGACCTCCCACCGACGCATCCCACCTCCAGAGACCTCCCACCGACGCAACCCACCTCCAGAGACCTCCCACCGACGCATCCCACCTCCAGAGACCTCCCACCGACGCATCCCACCTCCAGAGACCTCCCACCTCCAGAGACCTCCCACCAACGCATCCCACCTCCAGAGACCTCCCACCAACGCATCCCACCTCCAGAGACCTCCCACCAGCGCATCCCACCTCCAGAGACCTCCCACCAGCGCATCCCACCTCCAGAGCCCCCCCACCACCAACGCAACCCACCTCCAGAGCCCCCCCACCACCAACGCAACCCACCTCCAGAGCCCCCCCCCCACCAACGCAACCCACCTCCAGAGCCCCCCCCCACCAACGCAACCCACCTCCAGAGCCCCCCCACCACCAACGCAACCCACCTCCAGAGCCCCCCCACCACCAACGCAACCCACCTCCAGAGCCCCCCCACCACCAACGCAACCCACCTCCAGAGCCCCCCCACCACCAACGCAACCCACCTCCAGAGCCCCCCCACCACCAACGCAACCCACCTCCAGAGCCCCCCCACCACCAACGCAACCCACCTCCAGAGCCCCCCACCACCAACGCAACCCACCTCCAGAGCCCCCCCACCACCAACGCAACCCACCTCCAGAGCCCCCCCACCACCAACGCAACCCACCTCCAGAGCCCCCCCACCACCAACGCAACCCACCTCCAGAGACCTCCCACCAACGCAACCCACCTCCAGAGACCTCCCACCAACGCAACCCACCTCCAGAGACCTCCCACCAACGCAACCCACCTCCAGAGACCTCCCACCAACGCAACCCACCTCCAGAGACCTCCCACCAACGCAACCCACCTCCAGAGCCCCCCAACAACGCAACCCACCTCCAGAAACCCCCCCACCACCAACGCAACCCACCTCCAGAGACCCCCCTACCTCCAGAGCCCCCCAACCACCAACGCAACCCACCACCAGAGCCCCCCCCCCCCCACCAACGCAACCCACCTCCAGAGCCCCCCCCCCACCAACGCAACCCACCTCCAGAGCCCCCCCCCACCAACGCAACCCACCTCCAGAGCCCCCCACCACCAACGCAACCCACCTCCAGAGCCCCCCCCACCACCAACGCAACCCACCTCCAGAGACCCCCCCACCTCCAGGACCCCCCCACCCCAACGCAACCCACCTCCAGAGACCTCCCACCAACGCAACCCACCGCCAGAGCCCCCCCACCGCCAGAGCCCCCCACCACCAACGCAACCCACCTCCAGAGCCCCCCCCCCCACCAACGCAACCCACCTCCAGAGCCCCCCCACCAACGCAACCCACCTCCAGAGACCTCCCACCAACGCAACCCACCTCCAGAGACCTCCCACCACCAACGCAACCCACCTCCAGAGACCTCCCACCAACGCAACCCACCTCCAGAGACCTCCCACCAACGCAACCCACCACCAGAGCCCCCCCCCCACCAACGCAACCCACCACCAGAGCCCCCCCCCCACCAACGCAACCCACCTCCAGAGCCCCCCCCACCAACGCAACCCACCTCCAGAGCCCCCCCCACCAACGCACCCACCTCCAGAGACCTCCCACCAACGCAACCCACCTCCAGAGACCTCCCACCAACGCATCCCACCTCCAGAGACCTCCCACCAACGCATCCCACTCCAGAGACCTCCCACCAACGCATCCCACCTCCAGAGACCTCCCACCAACGCATCCCACCTCCAGAGACCTCCCACCAACGCATCCCACCTCCAGAGCCCCCCAACCACCAACGCAACCCACCTCCAGAGCCCCCCCACCACCAACGCAACCCACCTCCAGAGACCTCCCACCGACGCAACCCACCTCCAGAGACCTCCCACCAACGCATCCCACCTCCAGAGACCTCCCACCAACGCATCCCACCTCCAGAGCCCCCCAACCACCAACGCAACCCACCTCCAGAGCCCCCCCACCACCCAACGCAACCCACCTCCAGAGACCTCCCACCGACGCAACCCACCTCCAGAGACCTCCCACCGACGCAACCCACCTCCAGAGACCTCCCACCGACGCAACCCACCTCCAGAGACCTCCCACCGACGCAACCCACCTCCAGAGACCTCCCACCGACGCAACCCACCTCCAGAGACCTCCCACCGACGCAACCCACCTCCAGAGACCTCCCACCGACGCAACCCACCTCCAGAGACCTCCCACCGACGCATCCCACCTCCAGAGACCTCCCACCGACGCATCCCACCTCCAGAGACCTCCCACCGACGCAACCCACCTCCAGAGACCTCCCACCGACGCATCCCACCTCCAGAGACCTCCCACCGACACCTCCCACCGACACATCCCATCCAGAGACCTCCCACCGACGCATCCCACCTCCAGAGACCTCCCACCGACGCATCCCACCTCCAGAGACCTCCCACCGACGCATCCCACCTCCAGAGACCTCCCACCGACGCATCCCACCTCCAGAGACCTCCCACCGACGCATCCCACCTCCAGAGACCTCCCACCGACGCATCCCACCTCCAGAGACCTCCCACCGACGCATCCCACCTCCAGAGACCTCCCACCAACGCAACCCACCTCCAGAGACCTCCCACCAACGCATCCCACCTCCAGAGACCTCCCACCTCCAGAGACCTCCCACCTCCAGAGACCTCCCACCATCGCATCCCACCTCCAGAGACCTCCCACCAACGCAACCCACCACCAGAGCCCCCCCACCACCAACGCAACCCACCACCAGAGCCCCCCCACCACCAACGCATCCCACCTCCAGAGACCTCCCACCAACGCAACCCACCTCCAGAGGCCCCCCCCCACCACCAACGCAACCCACCTCCAGAGACCCCCCCACCACCAACGCAACCCACCTCCAGAGACCCCCCCCACCACCAACGCAACCCACCTCCAGAGCCCCCCCACCACCACGCAACCCACCTCCAGAGACCCCCCCCACCTCCAGGACCCCCCCACCACCAACGCAACCCACCTCCAGAGCGCCCCCCCAACACCAACGCATCCCACCTCCAGAGACCTCCCACCAACGCATCCCACCTCCAGAGACCTCCCACCACGCATCCCACCTCCAGAGACCTCCCACCAACGCATCCCACCTCCAGAGACCTCCCACCAACGCATCCCACCTCCAGAGACCTCCCACCAACGCATCCCACCTCCAGAGACCTCCCACCAACGCATCCCACCTCCAGAGACCTCCCACCAACGCATCCCACCTCCAGAGACCTCCCACCAACGCATCCCACCTCCAGAGACCTCCCACCAACGCATCCCACCTCCAGAGACCTCCCCACCAACGCATCCCACCTCCAGAGACCTCCCACCAACGCATCCCACCTCCAGAGACCTCCCACCAACGCATCCCACCTCCAGGGACCTCCCAACACCAACGCAACCCACCACCAGGGACCTCCCACCACCACCAACGCACCACCACCAGAGCCCCCCCACCCCCAACGCAACCCACCTCCAGAGCCCCCCACCACCAACGCAACCCACCTCCCAGAGACCCCCCCACCTCCAGGACCCCCCCACCACCAACGCAACCCACCTCCAGAGACCTCCCACCACCAACGCAACCCACCTCCAGAGACCTCCCACCAATGCAACCCACCTCCAGAGACCTCCCACCAACGCAACCCACCGCCAGAGCCCCCCCACCACCAACGCAACCCACCACCAGAGCCCCCCCACCACCAACGCAACCCACCTCCAGAGCCCCCCCCCACCCAACGCAACCCACCTCCAGGACCCCCCCCCCACCCACCAACGCAACCCACCTCCAGAGCGCCCCCCCAACACCAACGCAACCCACCTCCAGAGACCTCCCACCAACGCAACCCACCTCCAGAGCCCCCCACCACCAATGCAACCCACCTCCAGAGCCCCCCCCCCCCACCAACGCAACCCACCTCCAGGACCCCCACCACCAACGCAACCCACCTCCAGAGCGCCCCCCCAACACCAACGCAAACCCACCTCCAGAGACCTCCCACCAACGCAACCCACCTCCAGAGACCCCCCACCACCAATGCAACCCACCTCCAGAGACCTCCCACCAGCGCATCCCACCTCCAGAGACCCCCCACCACCAACGCAACCCACCTCCAGAGACCTCCCACCACCAACGCAACCCACCTCCAGAGACCTCCCACCAGCGCATCCCACCTCCAGAGCCCCCCCACCACCAACGCAACCCACCTCCAGAGCCCCCCCCACCACCAACGCAACCCACCTCCAGAGCCCCCCCCACCACCAACGCAACCCACCTCCAGAGCCCCCCCACCACCAACGCAACCCACCTCCAGAGACCTCCCACCAGCGCATCCCACCTCCAGAGCCCCCCCACCACCAACGCAACCCACCTCCAGAGCCCCCCCCACCACCAACGCAACCCACCTCCAGAGCCCCCCCCACCACCAGCGCATCCCACCTCCAGAGACCCCCCACCACCAATGCAACCCACCTCCAGAGACCTCCCACCAGCGCATCCCACCTCCAGAGCCCCCACCACCAACGCAACCCACCTCCAGAGCCCCCCCACCACCAACGCAACCCACCTCCAGAGCCCCCCCCCACCACCAACGCAACCCACCTCCAGAGCCCCCCCCACCACCAACGCAACCCACCTCCAGAGCCCCCACCACCACCGCAACCCACCTCCAGAGCCCCCCCACCACCAACGCAACCCACCTCCAGAGCCCCCCCAACCAACGCAACCCACCTCCAGAACCCCCCCACCACCAACGCAACCCACCTCCAGAGCCCCCCTACCTCCAGAGCCCCCCCACCACCAACGCAACCCACCTCCAGAGCCCCCCCCCCCACCACCAACGCAACCCACCGCCAGAGCCCCCCCACCACCAACGCAACCCACCACCAGAGCCCCCCACCACCATCGCAACCCACCTCCAGAGACCCCCCCACCACCCAACGCAACCCACCTCCAGAGCCCCCCCCACCACCAACGCAACCCACCTCCAGAGACCTCCCACCGACGCAACCCACCTCCAGAGACCTCCCACCGACGCAACCCACCTCCAGAGACCTCCCACCGACGCAACCCACTCCAGAGACCTCCCACCGACGCAACCACCTCCAGAGACCTCCCAACCGACGCAACCCACCTCCAGAGACCTCCCACCGACGCAACCCACCTCCAGAGACCTCCCACCGACGCAACCCACCTCCAGAGACCTCCCACCGACGCAACCCACCTCCAGAGACCTCCCACCGACGCACCCACCTCCAGGACCTCCCACCGACGCATCCCACCTCCAGAGACCTCCCACCGACGCATCCCACCTCCAGAGACCTCCCACCGACGCATCCCACCTCCAGAGACCTCCCACCAACGCATCCCACCCCCAGAGACCTCCCACCAACGCATCCCACCTCCAGGGACCTCCCACCACCAACGCATCCCACCTCCAGGGACCTCCCACCACCAGGGACCTCCCACCACCAACGCAACCCACCACCAGGGACCTCCCACCACCAACGCAACCCACCACCAGGGACCTCCCACCACCAACGCAACCCACCACCAACGCAACCCACCTCCAGAGCCCCCCCCACCACCAACGCAACCCACCCTCCAGAGACCCCCCACCTCCAGGACCCCCCCACCACCAACGCAACCCACCTCCAGAGACCTCCCACCACCAACGCAACCCACCTCCAGAGACCTCCCACCAACGCAACCCACCTCCAGAGACCTCCCACCAACGCAACCCACCGCCAGAGCCCCCCCACCACCAACGCAACCCACCACCAGAGCCCCCCACCACCAACGCAACCCACCACCAGAGCCCCCCCCACCACCAACGCAACCCACCACCAGAGCCCCCCCACCACCAACGCAACCCACCACCAGAGCCCCCCCACACCAACGCAACCCACCTCCAGAGCCCCCCCACCAACGCAACCCACCTCCAGGACCCCCCCCCCCACCACCAACGCAACCCACCTCCAGAGACCTCCCACCGACGCAACACCCACCTCCAGAGACCTCCCACCGACGCAACCACCTCCAGAGACCTCCCACCGACGCAACCCACCTCCAGAGACCTCCCACCGACGCAACCCACCTCCAGAGACCTCCCACCGACGCAACCCACCTCCAGAGACCTCCCCACCGACGCAACCCACCTCCAGAGACCTCCCACCGACGCATCCCACCTCCAGAGACCTCCCACCGACGCATCCCACCTCCAGAGACCTCCCACCGACGCATCCCACCTCCAGAGACCTCCCACCAACGCATCCCACCCCAGAGACCTCCCACCAACGCATCCCACCTCCAGGACCTCCACCACCACAACGCATCCCACCTCCAGGGACCTCCCACCACCAGGGACCTCCCACCACCAACGCAACCCACCACCAGGGACCTCCCACCACCAACGCAACCCACCACCAGGGACCTCCCACCACCAACGCAACCCACCACCAGAGCCCCCCCCACACCAACGCAACCCACCTCCAGAGCCCCCCCACACCAACGCAACCCACCTCCAAGACCCCCCCACCTCCAGGACCCCCCACCACCAACGCAACCCACCTCCAGAGACCTCCCACCACCAACGCAACCCACCTCCAGAGACCTCCCACCAACGCAACCCACCTCCAGAGACCTCCCACCAACGCAACCCACCGCCAGAGCCCCCCCACCACCAACGCAACCCACCACCAGAGCCCCCCCACCACCAACGCAACCCACCACCAGAGCCCCCCACCACCAACGCAACCCACCCCCAGAGCCCCCCCACCACCAACGCAACCCACCTCCAGAGCCCCCCCCACCAACGCAACCCACCTCCAGGACCCCCCCCCCACCACCAACGCAACCCACCTCCAGAGCGCCCCCCCAACACCAACGCAACCCACCTCCAGAGCGCCCCCACCACCAACGCAACCCACCTCCAGAGACCTCCCACCAGCGCATCCCACCTCCAGAGCCCCCCCACCACCAACGCAACCCACCTCCAGAGACCTCCCACCACCAACGCAACCCACCTCCAGAGACCTCCCACCACCAACGCAACCCACCTCCAGAGACCTCCCACCACCAACGCAACCCACCTCCAGAGACCTCCCACCACCAACGCAACCCACCTCCAGAGACCTCCCACCAACGCAACCCACCTCCAGAGCCCCCCCACCACCAACGCAACCCACCTCCAGAGACCTCCCACCAACGCAACCCACCTCCAGAACCCCCCCACCACCAACGCAACCCACCTCCAGAGCCCCCCCTACCTCCAGAGCCCCCCCCCCACCACCAACGCAACCCACCGCCAGAGCCCCCCCACCACCAACGCAACCCACCACCAGAGCCCCCCCACCACCAACGCAACCCACCACCAACGCATCCCACCTCCAGAGCCCCCCACCACCAACGCAACCCACCTCCAGAGCCCCCCCACCACCAACGCAACCCACCTCCAGAGCCCCCCCCACCACCAACGCATCCCACCTCCAGAGACCTCCCACCAACGCATCCCACCTCCAGAGACCTCCCACCAACGCATCCCACCTCCAGAGACCTCCCACCAACGCATCCCACCTCCAGAGACCTCCCACCAACGCATCCCACCTCCAGAGACCTCCCACCAACGCAACCCACCTCCAGAGCCCCCCCACCACCAACGCAACCCACCACCAGAGCCACCCCACCACCAACGCAACCCACCTCCAGAGCCCCCCCCCACCAACGCAACCCACCTCCAGAGCCCCCCCACCAACGCACCCACCTCCAGAGCCCCCCACCACCAACGCAACCTACCTCCAGAGCCCCCCCCACCACCAACGCAACCCACCTCCAGAGACCCCCCCCCACCTCCCAGGACCCCCCACCACCAACGCAACCCACCTCCAGAGACCTCCCACCGACGCAACCCACCTCCAGAGACCTCCCACCGACGCAACCCACCTCCAGAGACCTCCCACCACCGACGCAACCCACCTCCAGAGACCTCCCACCAACGCATCCCACCTCCAGAGACCCCCCACCACCAACGCAACCCACCTCCAGAGACCTCCCACCAACGCAACCCACCTCCAGAGCCCCCCACCACCAACGCAACCCACCTCCAGAGCCCCCCCACCACCAACGCAACCCACCTCCAGAGCCCCCCCACCACCAACGCAACCCACCTCCAGAGCCCCCCCACCACCAACGCAACCCACCTCCAGAGCCCCCCCACCACCACGCAACCCACCTCCAGAGCCCCCCCACCACCAACGCAACCCACCTCCAGAGCCCCCCCACCAACGCAACCCACCTCCAGAGACCTCCCACCAACGCAACCCACCTCCAGAGACCTCCCACCAACGCAACCCACCTCCAGAGCCCCCCCAACCAACGCAACCCACCTCCAGAGCCCTCCCACCAACGCAACCCCACCTCCAGAGCCCCCCCACCACCAACGCAACCCACCTCCAGAGACCCCCCCTACCTCCAGAGCCCCCCCACCACCAACGCAACCCACCGCCAGAGCCCCCCCACCACCAACGCAACCCACCGCCAGAGCCCCCCACCACCAACGCAACCCACCTCCAGAGCCCCCCCACCACCAACGCAACCCACCTCCAGAGCCCCCCCACCACCAACGCAACCCACCTCCAGAGCCCCCCCACCACCAACGCAACCCACCTCCAGAGCCCCCCCCCCACCACCAACGCAACCCACCGCCAGAGCCCCCCCACCACCAACGCAACCCACCACCAGAGCCCCCCCACCACCAACGCAACCCACCTCCAGAGACCCCCCCCACCACCAACGCAACCCACCTCCAGAGACCCCCCCCACCACCAACGCAACCCACCTCCAGTGCCCCCCACCACCCAACGCAACCCCACCTCCAGAGCCCCCCACCACCGACGCAACCCACCTCCAGAGACCTCCCACCGACGCAACCCACCTCCAGAGACCTCCCACCGACGCAACCCACCTCCAGAGACCTCCCACCGACGCAACCCACCTCCAGAGACCTCCCACCGACGCAACCCACCTCCAGAGACCTCCCACCGACGCCATCCCACCTCCAGAGACCTCCCACCGACGCATCCCACCTCCAGAGACCTCCCACAGACGCATCCCACCTCCAGAGACCTCCCACCGACGCATCCCACCTCCAGAGACCTCCCACCGACGCATCCCACCTCCAGAGACCTCCCACCGACGCATCCCACCTCCAGAGACCTCCACCTCCAGAGACCTCCCACCAACGCATCCCACCTCCAGAGACCTCCCACCTCCAGAGACCTCCCACCAACGCAACCCACCTCCAGAGCCCCCCAACCAACGCAACCCACCTCCAGAACACCCCCCACCCACCAACGCAACCCACCTCCAGAGACCCCCCCTACCTCCAGAGCCCCCCACCACCAACGCAACCCACCACCAGAGCCCCCCCCCCACCAACGCAACCCACCTCCAGAGACCCCCCTACCTCCAGAGCCCCCCCCCACCAACGCAACCCACCTCCAGAGCCCCCCCCCCCACCAACGCAACCCACCTCCAGAGCCCCCCCCCACCAACGCAACCCACCCTCCAGAGACCCCCACCTCCAGGACCCCCCCACCACCAACGCAACCCACCTCCAGAGCGCCCCCCCAACACCAACGCAACCCCACCTCCAGAGACCTCCCACCAACGCAACCCACCGCCAGAGCCCCCCCACCACCAACGCAACCCACAGCTAGAGCCCCCCACCACCAACGCAACCCACCACCAGAGCCCCCCCACCACCAACGCAACCCACCACCAGAGCCCCCCCCCCCACCAACGCAACCCACCTCCAGAGCCCCCCCACACCAACGCAACCCACCTCCAGAGCCCCCCCCACCAACGCAACCCACCTCCAGGACCCCCCCACCACCAACGCAACCCACCTCCAGAGCGCCCCCCCAACACCAACGCAACCCACCTCCAGAGACCTCCCACCAACGCAACCCACCTCCAGAGCCCCCCCACCCCCAACGCAACCCACCTCCAGAGACCTCCCACCAACGCAAACCCACCTCCAGAGCCCCCCCACCCCAACGCACCCACCTCCAGAGCCCCCCCACCACCAACGCAACCCACCTCCAGAGCCCCCCCACCACCAACGCAACCCACCTTCAGAGCCCCCCACCACCAACGCAACCCACCTCCAGAGCCCCCCCACCACCAACGCAACCCACCTCCAGAGCCCCCCCACCCACCCACGCAACCCACCTCCAGAGCCCCCCCACCACCACGCAACCCACCTCCAGAGCCCCCCCACCACCAACGCAACCCACCTCCAGAGCCCCCCCCACCACCAACGCAACCCACCTCCCAGAGCCCCCCACCAACGCAACCCACCTCCAGAGACCTCCCACCAACGCAACCCACCTCCAGAGACCTCCCACCAACGCACCCCACCTCCAGAGACCTCCCACCAACGCAACCCACCTCCCAGAGCCCCCCCAACCAACGCAACCCACCTCCAGAGCCCCCCCACCACCAACGCAACCCACCTCCAGAGACCCCCCTACCTCCAGAGCCCCCCCACCACCAACGCAACCCACCGCCAGAGCCCCCCCACCACCAACGCAACCACCTCCAGAGCCCCCCCCACCACCAACGCAACCCACCCTCCAGAGCCCCCCCACCACCAACGCAACCCACCTCCAGAGACCTCCCCACCAACGCAACCCACCTCCAGAGCCCCCCAACCAACGCAACCCACCTCCAGAACCCACCCACCACCAACGCAACCCACCTCCAGAGACCCCCCTACCTCCAGAGCCCCCCCCCCCCCACCGCCAGAGCCCCTCCACCACCAACGCAACCCACCACCAGAGCCCCCCACCACCATTGCAACCCACCACCAGAGCCCCCCCACCACCAACGCAACCCACCACCAGAGCCCCCCCACCACCAACGCAACCACCTCCAGAGACCTCCCACCAACGCAACCCACCTCCAGAGACCTCCCACCAACGCAACCCACCTCCAGAGCCCCCACCCAACGCAACCCACCTCCAGAACCCCCCACCACCAACGCAACCCACCTCCAGAGACCCCCTACCTCCAGAGCCCCCCCCCCCCCACCGCCAGAGCCCCTCCCACCACCAACGCAACCCACCACCAGAGCCCCCCCACCACCATTGCAACCCACCACCAGAGCCCCCCCCACCACCAACGCAACCCACCACCAGAGCCCCCCCACCACCAACGCAACCCACCTCCAGAGACCTCCCACCAACGCATCCCACCTCCAGAGACCCCCCCCCACCACCACGCAACCCACCTCCAGAGACCTCCCACCAACGCAACCCACCTCCAGAGCCCCCCCACCACCAACGCAACCCACCTCCAGAGCCCCCCCACCACCAACGCAACCCACCTCCAGAGCCCCCACCACCAACGCAACCCACCTCCAGAGCCCCCCCACCACCAACGCAACCCACCTCCAGAGCCCCCCCACCACCAACGCAACCCACCTCCAGAGCCCCCCCCACCACCAACGCAACCCACCTCCAGAGCCCCCCCACCACCAACGCAACCCACCTCCAGAGCCCCCCACCACCACGCAACCCACCTCCAGAGACCTCCCACCAACGCAACCCACCTCCAGAGACCTCCCACCAACGCAACCCACCTCCAGAGCCCCCACCAACGCAACCCCACCTCCAGAGCCCCCCACCACCAACGCAACCCACCTCCAGAGCCCCCCCACCACCAACGCAACCCACCTCCAGAGACCCCCCTACCTCCAGAGACCCCCCTACCTCCAGAGCCCCCCCACCACCAACGCAACCCACCGCCAGAGCCCCCCCACCACCAACGCAACCCACCGCCAGAGCCCCCCCCCACCAACGCAACCCACCTCCAGAGCCCCCCACCACCAACGCAACCCACCTCCAGAGCCCCCCCACCACCAACGCAACCCACCTCCAGAGCCCCCCCACCACCAACGCAACCCACCTCCAGAGCCCCCCCCCCCCCCACCACCAACGCAACCCACCGCCAGAGCCCCCCACCACCAACGCAACCCACCACCAGAGCCCCCCCACCCTAACGCAACCCACCTCCAGAGACCCCCCCACCACCAACGCAACCCACCTCCAGAGACCCCCCCACCACCAACGCAACCCACCTCCAGTGCCCCCCCACCACCCAACGCAACCCACCTCCAGAGCCCCCCCACCACCAACGCAACCCACCTCCAGAGACCTCCCACCGACGCAACCCACCTCCAGAGACCTCCCACCGACGCAACCCACCTCCAGAGACCTCCCACCGACGCAACCCACCCTCCAGAGACCTCCCCACACCGACGCAACCCACCTCCAGAGACAGAGACCTCCCACCGACGCAACCCACCTCCAGAGACCTCCCACCGACGCAACCCACCTCCAGAGACCTCCCACCGACGCATCCCACCTCCAGAGACCTCCCACCGACGCATCCCACCTCCAGAGACCTCCCACCGACGCATCCCACCTCCAGAGACCTCCCACCGACGCATCCCACCTCCAGAGACCTCCCACCTCCAGAGACCTCCCACCAACGCATCCCACCTCCAGAGACCTCCCACCAACGCATCCCACCTCCAGAGACCTCCCACCAACGCAACCCACCTCCAGAGCCCCCCAACCAACGCAACCCACCTCCAGAACCCCCCCACCACCAACGCAACCCACCTCCAGAGACCCCCCTACCTCCAGAGCCCCCCCACCACCAACGCAACCCACCACCAGAGCCCCCCCCCCCACCAACGCAACCCACCTCCAGAGACCCCCCTACCTCCAGAGCCCCCCCACCACCAACGCAACCCACCTCCAGAGCCCCCCCCACCAACGCAACCCACCTCCAGAGCCCCCCACCACCAACGCAACCCACCTCCAGAGCCCCCCCACCACCAACGCAACCCACCTCCAGAGACCCCCCCACCTCCAGGACCCCCCCACCACCAACGCAACCCACCTCCAGAGCGCCCCCCCAACACCAACGCAACCCACCTCCAGAGACCTCCCACCAACGCAACCCACCGCCAGAGCCCCCCCACCACCAACGCAACCCACAGCTAGAGCCCCCCCACCACCAACGCAACCCACCACCAGAGCCCCCCCACCACCAACGCAACCCACCACCAGAGCCCCCCCCCCACCAACGCAACCCACCTCCAGAGCCCCCCCCCACCAACGCAACCCACCTCCAGAGCCCCCCCCACCAACGCAACCCACCTCCAGGACCCCCCCCACCACCAACGCAACCCACCTCCAGAGCGCCCCCCCAACACCAACGCAACCCACCTCCAGAGACCTCCCACCAACGCAACCCACCTCCAGAGCCCCCCCACCACCAACGCAACCCACCTCCAGAGACCTCCCACCAACGCAACCCACCTCCTGAGCCCCCCACCACCAACGCAACCCACCTCCAGAGCCCCCCCACCACCAACGCAACCCACCTCCAGAGCCCCCCCACCACCAACGCAACCCACCTCCAGAGCCCCCCCACCACCAACGCAACCCACCTTCAGAGCCCCCCCACCACCAACGCAACCCACCTCCAGAGCCCCCCCACCACCAACGCAACCCACCTCCAGAGCCCCCCCACCACCAACGCAACCCACCTCCAGAGCCCCCCCACCACCAACGCAACCCACCTCCAGAGCCCCCCACCACCAAACGCAACCCACCTCCAGAGACCTCCCACCAACGCAACCCACCTCCAGAGACCTCCCACCAACGCAACCCACCTCCAGAGACCTCCCACCAACGCAACCCACCTCCAGAGCCCCCCAACCAACGCAACCCACCTCCAGAGCCCCCCACCACCAACGCAACCCACCTCCAGAGACCCCCCTACCTCCAGAGCCCCCCCACCACCAACGCAACCCACCGCCAGAGCCCCCCCACCACCAACGCAACCCACCACCAGAGCCCCCCCACCACCAACGCAACCCACCGCCAGAGCCCCCCCACCACCAGAGCCCCCCCACCACCAACGCAACCCACCTCCAGAGCCCCCCCACCACCAACGCAACCCACCTCCAGAGCCCCCCCACCACCAACGCAACCCACCTCCAGAGACCTCCCACCAACGCAACCCACCTCCAGAGACCTCCCACCAACGCAACCCACCTCCAGAGCCCCCCAACCAACGCAACCCACCTCCAGAACCCCCCCACCACCAACGCAACCCACCTCCAGAGACCCCCCTACCTCCAGAGCCCCCCCCCCCACCGCCAGAGCCCCTCCACCACCAACGCAACCCACCACCAGAGCCCCCCCACCACCATTGCAACCCACCACCAGAGCCCCCCCACCACCAACGCAACCCACCACCAGAGCCCCCCCACCACCAACGCAACCCACCACCAGAGCCCCCCCACCACCAACGCAACCCACCTCCAGAGCCCCCACCACCAACGCAACCCACCTCCAGAGCCCCCCCACCACCAACGCAACCCACCTCCAGAGCCCCCCCACCACCAACGCAACCCACCTCCAGAGACCCCCCCACCTCCAGGACCCCCCCACCACCAACGCAACCCACCTCCAGAGCGCCCCCCCAACACCAACGCAACCCACCTCCAGAGACCTCCCACCAACGCAACCCACCTCCAGAGCGCCCCCACCACCAACGCAACCCACCTCCAGAGACCTCCCACCAACGCAACCCACCTCCAGAGACCTCCCACCAACGCATCCCACCTCCAGAGACCCCCCACCTCCAGAGCCCCCCCACCACCAACGCAACCCACCTCCAGAGACCTCCCACCAACGCATCCCACCTCCAGAGACCCCCCCACCTCCAGAGCCCCCCCACCACCAACGCAACCCACCTCCAGAGCCCCCCCACCACCAACGCAACCCACCTCCAGAGCCCCCCACCACCAACGCATCCCACCTCCAGAGACCTCCCACCAAACGCATCCCACCTCCAGAGACCTCCCACCAACGCATCCCACCTCCAGAGACCTCCCACCAACGCATCCCACCTCCAGAGACCTCCCACCAACGCATCCCACCTCCAGAGACCTCCCACCAACGCAACCCACCACCAGAGCCCCCCCACCAACGCATCCCACCTCCAGAGACCTCCCACCAACGCATCCCACCTCCAGAGACCTCCCACCAACGCATCCCACCTCCAGAGACCTCCCACCAACGCATCCCACCTCCAGAGACCTCCCACCAACGCATCCCACCTCCAGAGACCTCCCACCAACGCATCCCACCTCCAGAGACCTCCCACCAACGCATCCCACCTCCAGGGACCTCCCACCAACGCAACCCACCTCCAGAGCCCCCCCCACCACCAACGCAACCCACCACCAGAGCCCCCCCCCACCAACGCAACCCACCTCCAGAGACCCCCCCACCACCAACGCAACCCACCTCCAGAGACCCCCCCACCTCCAGGACCCCCCCACCACCAACGCAACCCACCTCCAGAGCCCCCCCACCACCAACGCAACCCACCTCCAGAGACCTCCCACCAACGCAACCCACCTCCAGAGACCTCCCACCAACGCATCCCACCTCCAGAGACCTCCCACCAACGCATCCCACCTCCAGAGCCCCCCCACCACCAACGCAACCCACCTCCAGAGCCCCCCCACCACCAACGCAACCCACCTCCAGAGCCCCCCCACCACCCAACGCAACCCACCTCCAGAGACCTCCCACCGACGCAACCCACCTCCAGAGACCTCCCACCGACGCAACCCACCTCCAGAGACCTCCCACCGACGCAACCCACCTCCAGAGACCTCCCACCGACGCAACCCACCTCCAGAGACCTCCCACCGACGCAACCCACCTCCAGAGACCTCCCACCGACGCAACCCACCTCCAGAGACCTCCCACCGACGCAACCCACCTCCAGAGACCTCCCACCGACGCAACCCACCTCCAGAGACCTCCCACCGACGCAACCCACCTCCAGAGACCTCCCACCGACGCAACCCACCTCCAGAGACCTCCCACCGACGCAA
Source organism: Lithobates pipiens (assembly GCF_037356315.1). Lineage (NCBI taxonomy): Eukaryota > Metazoa > Chordata > Amphibia > Anura > Ranidae > Lithobates > Lithobates pipiens. The sequence continues at coordinate 35,922,607 of NW_027507686.1, read as the reverse complement.
CCCACCTCCAGAGACCTCCCACCAACGCAACCCACCTCCAGAGACCTCCCACCAACGCATCCCACCTCCAGAGACCTCCCACCTCCAGAGACCTCCCACCTCCAGAGACCTCCCACCAACGCATCCCACCTCCAGAGACCTCCCACCAACGCAACCCACCTCCAGAGCCCCCCCACCACCAACGCAACCCACCACCAGAGCCCCCCCACCACCAACGCAACCCACCACCAGAGCCCCCCCACCACCAACGCAACCCACCACCAGAGCCCCCCCACCACCAACGCATCCCACCTCCAGAGACCTCCCACCAACGCATCCCACCTCCAGAGACCTCCCACCAACGCAACCCACCTCCAGAGACCTCCCACCAACGCAACCCACCTCCAGAGACCCACCGCCAGAGCCCCCCCACCACCAACGCAACCCACCACCAGAGCCCCCCACCACCAACGCAACCCACCTCCAGAGCCCCCCCCACCAACGCAACCCACCTCCAGAGGCCCCCCCCCCCACCACCAACGCACCCACCTCCAGAGACCCCCCCACCACCAACGCAACCCACCTCCAGAGACCCCCCCACCACCAACGCAACCCACCTCCAGAGCCCCCCCACCACCAACGCAACCCACCTCCAGAGACCCCCCCACCTCCAGGACCCCCCCACCACCAACGCAACCCACCTCCAGAGCGCCCCCCCAACACCAACGCATCCCACCTCCAGAGACCTCCCACCAACGCATCCCACCTCCAGAGACCTCCCACCAAACGCATCCCACCTCCAGAGACCTCCCACCAACGCATCCCACCTCCAGAGACCTCCCACCAACGCATCCCACCTCCAGAGACCTCCCACCAACGCATCCCACCTCCAGAGACCTCCCACCAACGCATCCCACCTCCAGAGACCTCCCACCAACGCATCCCACCTCCAGAGACCTCCCACCAACGCATCCCACCTCCAGAGACCTCCCACCAACGCATCCCACCTCCAGAGACCTCCCACCAACGCATCCCACCTCCAGAGACCTCCCACCAACGCATCCCACCTCCAGAGACCTCCCACCAACGCATCCCACCTCCAGGGACCTCCCACCACCAACGCAACCCACCACCAGAGCCCCCCCACCCCCAACGCAACCCACCTCCAGGGCCCCCCCACCACCAACGCAACCCACCTCCAGAGACCCCCCCACCTCCAGGACCCCCCCACCACCAACGCAACCCACCTCCAGAGACCTCCCACCACCAATGCAACCCACCTCCAGAGACCTCCCACCAACGCAACCCACCTCCAGAGACCTCCCACCAACGCAACCCACCGCCAGAGCCCCCCCACCACCAACGCAACCCACCACCAGAGCCCCCCCACCACCAACGCAACCCACCTCCAGAGCCCCCCCACCAACGCAACCCACCTCCAGGACCCCCCCCCCACCACCAACGCAACCCACCTCCAGAGCGCCTCCCCAACACCAACGCAACCCACCTCCAGAGCGCCCCCACCACCAACGCAACCCACCTCCAGAGACCTCCCACCAGCGCATCCCACCTCCAGAGCCCCCCCACCACTAACGCAACCCACCTCCAGAGCCCCCCCACCACCAACGCAACCCACCTCCAGAGCCCCCCCACCACCAACGCAACCCACCTCCAGAGCCCCCCCACCACCAACGCAACCCACCTCCAGAGCCCCCCCACCACCAACGCAACCCACCTCCAGAGCCCCCCCACCACCAACGCAACCCACCTCCAGAGCCCCCCCACCACCAACGCAACCCACTTCCAGAACCCCCCCACCACCAACGCAACCCACCTCCAGAGCCCCCCCTACCTCCAGAGCCCCCCCCCCCCCCCACCAACGCAACCCACCTCCAGAGCCCCCCCCCCCCCACCACCAACGCAACCCACCGCCAGAGCCCCCCCACCACCAGAGCCCCCCCACCACCAACGCAACCCACCTCCAGAGACCTCCCACCAACGCAACCCACCTCCAGAGCCCCCCAACCAACGCAACCCACCTCCAGAGCCCCCCCCCCCACCACCAACGCAACCCACCACCAGAGCCCCCCCACCACCAACGCAACCCACCACCAGAGCCCCCCCACCACCAACGCAACCCACCTCCAGAGCCCCCCACCACCAACGCAACCCACCTCCAGAGCCCCCCCCCCCACCACCAACTCAACCCACCGCCAGAGCCCCCCCACCACCAGAGCCCCCCCACCACCAACGCAACCCACCTCCAGAGACCTCCCACCAACGCAACCCACCTCCAGAGCCCCCCAACCAACGCAACCCACCTCCAGAGCCCCCCCCCCACCACCAACGCAACCCACCACCAGAGCCCCCCCACCACCAACGCAACCCACCACCAGAGCCCCCCCACCACCAACGCAACCCACCTCCAGAGCCCCCCACCACCAACGCAACCCACCTCCAGAGCCCCCCCACCACCAACGCAACCCACCTCCAGAGACCCCCCCACCTCCAGGACCCCCCCACCACCAACGCAACCCACCTCCAGAGACCTCCCACCTCCAGAGACCTCCCACCAACGCATCCCACCTCCAGAGACCTCCCACCGACGCATCCTACCTCCAGAGACCTCACACCGACGCATCCCACCTCCAGAGACCTCCCACCTCCAGAGACCTCCCACCAACGCAACCCACCTCCAGAGACCTCCCACCGACGCAACCCACCTCCAGAGACCTCCCACCGACGCATCCCACCTCCAGAGACCTCCCACCGACGCATCCCACCTCCAGAGACCTCCCACCGACGCATCCCACCTCCAGAGACCTCCCACCGACGCATCCCACCCCCAGAGCCCCCCCACCACCAACGCAACCCACCTCCAGAGACCTCCCACCGACGCATCCCACCTCCAGAGACCTCCCACCGACGCATCCCACCTCCAGAGACCTCCCACCGACGCATCCCACCTCCAGAGACCTCCCACCGACGCATCCCACCTCCAGAGACCTCCCACCGACGCATCCCACCTCCAGAGACCTCCCACCGACGCATCCCACCTCCAGAGACCTCCCACCGACGCATCCCACCTCCAGAGACCTCCCACCGACGCATCCCACCTCCAGAGACCTCCCACCGACGCATCCCACCTCCAGAGACCTCCCACCGACGCATCCCACCTCCAGAGACCTCCCACCGACGCATCCCACCTCCAGAGACCTCCCACCGACGCATCCCACCTCCAGAGACCTCCCACCGACGCATCCCACCTCCAGAGACCTCCCACCTCCAGAGACCTCCCACCTCCAGAGACCTCCCACCAACGCAACCCACCTCCAGAGCCCCCCCACCACCAACGCAACCCACCTCCAGAGCCCCCCCCCCCACCAACGCAACCCACCTCCAGAGACCCCACCTCCAGTGACCAGCGCCCCCCCAGAATAACCCACCTCGAGTGACCCCCCCAGCACAACCCACCTCCAGTTCATCTGACACAAGTTTGCTGCTTTTAAAATTCAACATCTAACCAGTCAGATGGAGTTCTAAGTACTGTATTTTACTATATAAACTCACTTTACTGGTAAAAATAAGTGTAAAATGGAAAACTCCAGTGGGTCTAACAAGATGTCCGCTTTCCCCCTTCACAGTGTATCCTTACTGTAGAGCAGTGCAGGGTGTAGCAAGATGGCGGCGACTAGGGATGAGCTCAGTGTTCGACTTGAACGCATGTTCGACTCGAACATCGGCCGTTCGCCTGTTCGGCAAATTCAGAACTTCGTGCCACACGAATTTATTGCAAACGGTCCACAAATGGCCCACGATGCACTATGCCATCGCAGTGCATTGCTGGCTCATGATTGGCCAAGCATGCAGGGTCTTATCGCATGCTTAGCCAATCACAGCACCGGCAGCGAGGAGAGCCATAATTGGCCACAGGCAGGATGCCTGTGGCCAATTATAGCTCAGGGGGTTTAGTACACGCCTCACACTATATAAGGCCGGCGGCCTTGTGTAGTGTGTTCTGGCGTGCAGGGACAGTGTTCTTTAACGCCTGCAGATGCCTGAGAAAAGTGGGTGTTGTGTGCCTCCAGCACAGTATACACCTGAAGATACCCCTTATTGCTGTTGTTGTCTGTTGCATATCTTGCATATTAGCCTTTAAAATTAGCACTTTTGATTTTAGAACCCTATTAAAGTCTGAGACTCGAACGTTCAAAGTTTATGCGAATTTTTGGTCCGTTCGAAGGTTCTGGTGCGAACTGAACCGGGGGGTGTTCGGCTCATCCCTAGGCTGCAGATGGACGCAGATAAGGCTGCATTACTGGGCATTTAAAATGTACGTTTTTTTCCTTATACGCCGACTCTAAAGGTCACTTCCGTTACACATTCTGACGGGTCGCTGAATCTGATGAATCATATGAGCAAGTTGCGCATGCGCAGTGCGAAATTTCTCAGCGGAACGTCACTTCCATAGCCAAATGATATGGGTCGCCAAATGTGACGAAACACCGGAATCATATATTTAGCAGTGTCAGACGCTGTTGCAGTGTCACTGCATCACTTGGTGGAGACTATACAGGATGTTCACTTGGAGATATACAGTATTTATCAGGGTAGAACACGCACTTTTTTTCCCCCTTAAAGTCGGGAAAATTGGGGATCGGCGTATAACACGTACCCACACTGTCTGTGAGGGCAAGAGAAGCGCTGCCGACATTGTCCGAGCCAAGAGTGTACTGTGTGCTCGGCTCCGCTCGCAGTCACGCTCAGTTCTGCCTCCTAGCTTTTACATCCCGCCATTGGACCGGTGTTGTGTCCATCATAGCAACCAGGCCAAGGGGCGGCATGGGGGGTGTGACTGCGACTGGAGCCAAGTACACAGTACGCTCGGCTCGGTCTATTTCGGCGGCACGCTTCTTGCCCTCAGAGGCAGTGGGGAGGAGCCGAATACACACAACATCTGTGTATCTCGGCTGCGCTAAATTTAAAAACCCATCCTGCTGCAATTTAGGGCAAGGTTGCAGATGGACAGTGTGCAAGGCTGCAGATGGACGCTTGGGAATAGGGATGAGCTCAGCTGTGTTCACATGGTCCACATGCAGAGCCCGCCAGGAAGTCGGCGCAGCACTGCACTAATCACAGGCAGTGAGACATTGGCCCGATGCGCAGCTGCAGAGATCGGGCAATGTCTCACCGCCTGTGATTAGTGCAGCCGACTTCCTGGCGGGCTCTGCGCCTGGAGTATGTGAACACGCCGGAGCTCATCCTTAATGGGGAAGGGTGCAGATGGACACTGGTAGGGCTGAAACAACTAATCAGTTAATAGATTATGAAAATAGTAATCGATTCATTTCATAATCGATTAATCGGCCAGTAACCTAATGGGGTTAAAAAACTAAAATGAGCCCTAAAAACTAAAAAGAGCAAATAATCGCTACTGTAAATGTTACTTTCACTGTTCTACAGTAAAAAAATGAACCCCTTACAGTAGTGATTATCTGCTTTTTTTTCTACTATAAAGGGCTAATTTTTGTTTTTTTTAACCCATTATGTTACTAAACGTCTTGCACCAATAAACACATAGATGTGAACCAGGTCTATTTTGCAGAAATACACTTCAGTTCATTTACATGGTTTCCTATGGGACACGTTCACATCTGAAAGGGTCAGGGACTTGTAATGCAAAATGGTGCTTTATTGGTTCAATATACTTCAATGGAGAAGCTGCAGAATAGCAATTTTGATGAAAAATCTTTGTACATTCGCTGAATGAAAGAATGTTAAAAACAAGTGAAAATTTCAGTTTTTAAAATTTCTGAAGGAAAACCACATACACTGTCTTCTTAGTGAAAGGAATTTTCAGTTTTCTATTATTTCCAAATTTTCCTGTCACTGTGATTGAAAATGAACATCAATCTGACCCACTTTTTTTTTTTTTTTTTTTTTTTTTGCAGATGGAGGCTGGGGAAGGCTGCAGATGGACTCTAATAAGGCTGCATTACTGGGCATTTAAAATGTACGTTTTTTTTCTTTTTACGCCGACTCAAATTTAGGAGGGAAGTTTAACATGCACCCCATGTTATACGCCGATAAATACGGCACCATCTTTGCCTGGAACCTCTGTATAAGAATTGGATTGCTATTAGGTATGTACTGGCTTTATGAGCCGGGGTTACAAGTGATCTCTTTGCTGTATAGCGCAGCCCATGTCTGTGCAGGGTTAGATACCTGCGGACATGAGCTGTGTTATCTATATATGTTTTTTTGATCTGAACATTATTGGATACTCCTATATTGGAAAAAAAAAAAAAAGATCACATCTCAAGCGATCCAGTAGGAGGTTGTGAGTTGAATATCTATATGCACCTTTTTGTATGCTGCCGGTGTCTTGCCTCTGAAGTGGATCTTACGAAGGTAGGACTTTTTAGGCACAGACTATTAAGGATCTGTGTCTTCCTTTTTCTCTTCTCTACATTGATTACACCAAGTCTGAAAGAGATTTCTCCTTGACAGACATGGTTCAAATTATTATTTGGAAATTTAATGTCCCCTATATTTTTCTTTTTAGATCACAAAAATGGGTCCAGTCTTTTCCTTATTATAACATCACTGCCCCTTTGGACATCAAGGTTGTCTGACCGTGATTTAATTGCCGCCATTGCTTCAGCAGCGAAAATCTCCATGGTGACCGCTATGGGTATGCTCCTTGTTATGCGATTATTATGCTGTATGTTCCATGTTTGAAGCAATTATTTAGAATCCCTATCGTTACTAATTGACATGTCTGATTTTTATTGTATAGTGTGATCCCTCCCCGACAGTTGCCCCTGACGAAGGGACATTTCCGTCCCAAAACGCATTGGGCCGTCTGGACATTTTATTGGAATCATCAGCATCAACACCATTGTTTTATTTTTTTGAATATTGTATTTTGTATATTGTTTTTGAATAAATCATAATATATTTTACTCTGTTGCCGTTAAAGTCCCATCTGGTACTTCCATTCTATCTCATAGCTGCAATGGGTGGGCCAACTTAACCACTTAAGCCCCGGACCATTTTGCTGGCCAAAGACCAGACCACTTTTTGCGATTCGGCACTGCGTCGCTTTAACTGACAATAGCGCGGTCTTGCGACGTGGCTCCCAAACAAAATTCATGTCCTTTTTTTTCCCCACAAACAGAGCTCTTTTGGTGGTATTTGATCACCCCTGCGGTTTTTAGTTTTTGCGCTATAAACAAAAAAAAAAAAGCAACAATTTGAAAAAGATCAATTTTTTTTTTTTTACTTTTTGCTATAATAAATATCCCCCAAAAATATATAAACACTTTTTTCCTCAGTTTAGGCCGATACATTTTCTTCTACATATTTTCGGTAAGAAAAAAAAATCACAGTAAGCGTTTGATTGCTTTGCGCAAAAGTTATATAGTTTACAAGCAAAATAGGGGATAGTGCTATGGCATTTTTATTAATTTTTTTTTTTTTTACTAGTAATGGCGGCGATCAGCGATTTTTCTCGAGACTGCGACATTATGGCGGACACATCCGACATTTTTGACACATTTTTGGGACCATTGTCATTTATACAGCAATATGCGCAATACAAATGCACTGATTCCTGTGTAAATGACACTGGCAGTGAAGGGGTTAAGTGTGTCCTTGGAGTGATTCTAACTGTGGGGAGGGGGAGGGGGGGGGCGGCTACGTGTGACATGTCACTGATCTCGGCTCCCAATCACAGCGAGCAGAGATCAGTGACAATGTCACTAGGCAGAACGGGGGGGAGATGCTTGTTTACATTAGCATCTCCCCGTGAGGCAATCGCGGGGTTATCCCCGTGGACAGCAAGTCCGCGGGATCTGTGACCAGACTCATGGAGGTCCCGGCCGGTGACGGCGCGCACACGATGGCACGGCAGAAAATTTAAAGAGACATACAGGTACGCCCATTTGTCAAGCCGTGCCATTCTGCCGACGTACATCGGCGTGTGCTGGTCCAGAACTGGTTAATATTGAACCCTACGGACCAAGACTAGGATGACATTAAAGTTCATGTGCGTTTAAAGGC